>NC_088705.1:5699795-5702295 GCF_028017835.1 Emys orbicularis
TCTATCTATCCCTATACACCCCTATCTATCTATCTATCTACTATCTATCTATCTATCTATCTATCTATCTATCTATCTATCCCTATACACCCCTATCTATCTATCTATCTATCTATCTATCTATCTATCTATCTATCTATCTATCTATCCCTATACACCCCTATCTATCTATCTATCTATCTATCTATCTATCTATCTATCCCTATACACCCTATCTATCTATCTATCTATCTATCTATCTATCTATCTATCTATCCCTATACACCCCATCTATCTATCTATCTATCTATCTATCTATCTATCTATCTATCTATCTATCTATCTATCCCTATACACCCTATCTATCTATCTATCTATCTATCTATCTATCTATCTATCTATCCCTATACACCCCATCTATCTATCTATCTATCTATCTATCTATCTATCTATCTATCTATCTATCTATCCCTATACACCCCTATCTATCTATCTATCTATCTATCTATCTATCTATCTATCTATCTATCTATCTATCCCTATACACCCCATCTATCTATCTATCTATCTATCTATCTATCTATCTATCTATCTATCTATCTATCTATCCCTATACACTCTATCTATCTATCTATCTATCTATCTATCTATCTATCTATCTATCTATCCCTATACACCCCATCTATCTATCTATCTATCTATCTATCTATCTATCTATCCCTATACACCCCTATCTATCTATCTATCTATCTATCTATCCCTATACACCCTATCTATCTATCTATCTATCTATCTATCTATCTATCTATCTATCTATCTATCTATCTATCCCTATACACCCCATCTATCTATCTATCTATCTATCTATCTATCTATCTATCTATCCCTATACACCCCTATCTATCTATCTATCTATCTATCTATCCCTATACACCCCTATCTATCTATCTATCTATCTATCTATCTATCTATCTATCCCTATACACCCTATCTATCTATCTATCTATCTATCTATCTATCTATCTATCTATCTATCCCTATACACCCCATCTATCTATCTATCTATCTATCTATCTATCTATCTATCTATCTATCCCTATACACCCCTATCTATCTATCTATCTATCTATCTATCTATCTATCTATCTATCTATCTATCCCTATACACCCCATCTATCTATCTATCTATCTATCTATCTATCTATCTATCTATCTATCTATCTATCTATCTATCCCTAGACACATCTATCTATCTATCTATCTATCTATCCCTATACACCCCTATCTATCTATCTATCTATCTATCTATCTATCTATCTATCTATCTATCTATCTATCTATCTCTCTATCTATCCCTATACACCCCTATCTATCTATCTATCTATCTATCTATCTATCTATCTATCTATCTATCTATCTATCCCTATACACCCCTATCTATCTATCTATCTATCTATCTATCTATCTATCTATCTATCTATCTATCTATCCCTATACACCCCTATCTATCTATCTATCTATCTATCTATCTATCTATCTATCTATCTATCCCTATACACCCCTATCTATCTATCTATCTATCTATCTATCTATCTATCTATCCCTATACACCCCTATCTATCTATCTATCTATCTATCTATCTATCTATCTATCTATCTATCTATCTATCCCTATACACCCTATCTATCTATCTATCTATCTATCTATCTATCTATCTATCTATCCCTATACACCCCATCTATCTATCTATCTATCTATCTATCTATCTATCTATCTATCTATCTATCCCTATACACCCTATCTATCTATCTATCTATCTATCTATCTATCTATCTATCTATCTATCTATCTATCTATCCCTATACACCCCATCTATCTATCTATCTATCTATCTATCTATCTATCTATCTATCTATCTATCCCTATACACCCCTATCTATCTATCTATCTATCTATCTATCTATCTATCTATCTATCTATCTATCTATCCCTATACACCCCATCTATCTATCTATCTATCTATCTATCTATCTATCCCTATACACCCCATCTATCTATCTATCTATCTATCTATCTATCTATCTATCCCTATACACCCTATCTATCTATCTATCTATCTATCTATCTATCCCTATACACCCCATCTATCTATCTATCTATCTATCTATCTATCTATCTATCTATCTATCTATCTATCTATCCCTATACACCCCTATCTATCTATCTATCTATCTATCCCTATACACCCTATCTATCTATCTATCTATCTATCTATCTATCTATCTATCCCTATACACCCCATCTATCTATCTATCTATCTATCTATCTATCTATCTATCCCTATACACCCCTATCTATCTATCTATCTATCTATCTATCTATCTATCTATCTATCCCTATACACCCTATCTATCTATCTATCTATCTATCTATCTATCTATCTATCTATCTATCTATCTATCTATCTATCTATCCCTATACACCCTATCTATCTATCTATCTATCTATCTATCTATCTAT